>NW_019213784.1:0-29286 GCF_002532875.2 Varroa jacobsoni
CACACGCACACGCACACACACACACACACAGGCACACGCACACACACACACAGGCACACGCACACACACACACAGGCACACACACACACACACACACACACACGCACACACACACACGCACACGCACACACACACACACACACACACATGCTCACACACACACACACACAGGCACACGCTCACACACACAGGCAAACAGGCACACGCTCACACAGGCAAACAGGCACACGCTCACACAGGCAAACAGGCACACGCTCACACAGGCAAACAGGCACACGCTCACACAGGCAAACAGGCACACGCTCATACAGGCACACGCTCACACACACAGGCACGCATGCACACGCATCATACGCAGACGCACGCGCACACACACATCATACACAGACGCACGCGCACACACACATCATATGCAGACGCTCGCGCACACACACACACACACACAGAGAGACAGACACACAGATAGAGAGACACAGACAGAGAGACAGACACACAGACAGAGAGAGACAGAGACGCAGACACACACAAACAAACAAGGACGCAAGTCCGTTATTCGACAGACCGATGCTGGCTAAACGGAGAAACGCTACGCGGAAGCGGAGGGCTGACTATTGGTACCGTTAGATTAGCTTACGCGATTTGGCTTACTGACTGTTTTAAGACGTGGTACGCCAGCAGTTTCGTAGTGTGCCCTCAATGGACGTCACGAGGCCTCGCCTTTGAAGAAACTGACAGAGCCACTAGGACGGTAATAATGCAACTATAGAACGCAATAGCCACTAGATACTATAGAGTTTCCCGGGGCAATGGTGATGATGGAAGTTAGTGATACGGGGTCTGGTAAAATTCCAGCAGACTCCGTAGGTAATGCTAAATATATTTTGACGGCAGTGGCAATCGACATGGGTTGTCGGGCCGCTTGCCTGTTAACCTGATGGTACACAGAGAGCGCCGCTTCGGCCACTCCTATAAAGAGTAGTGCCATCACTAGTAGATGGACGTTTTTCCGCACCAGGAAATGCAAGGAAGCGTAGGCCGGTGAAGGATAGATAGAGCCAAAGATAGAGGAACAAAGACATTTATTGCACACGCCACGGGCGATGTACCCTTAGCGGGAGGAAGAGGGAAAGAAGCATCGGTGACGACGGACTTTAGCAATTCGCACAGATCAGCTCTTATAGAATCAGATTGACTGCTTTTACCAGCATCGCGCCGGTGCGGGCCTCTGATTAGCGTAAGTAGATAATTTTGTAGGTTATTGCTCTGGGAACCTTTAAATAAATAGTTATATTTCCGGTTGCCTTACGTATTCAACCAGAGTAGCGTATTTTAGTAAAAATTTCCATTCCAGAAACTATGGCCGTTACAAGAAGTTATAAGGTTTCATATGGAACGATCAGTACCGTGATTTTGCGTGTTACGCCACCAAGAAGTGTATTTGTAATCATCAAAGCTTAAATGATGCTCATTCGTTGGAACGCTGTAGGACTTTTGTAGGTTGGATTGGTATGGTGAGATCAGTAGTAGTATCCCATTGACGCTATTTTAATGCAATGTGATAGGTGGGTCGCGCTCGGGTCGTGTACTTATGATAAAAAATAGATATTCGTACGAGTGGTTATTATGCTTTTTTTTGACCAACTGTTTCGCTACCGTCTCAGCAGGAGTCTCAAGGGAATCAAGTATGGCCAAAAAGACTCAGGAACCATTAACGTACCGCTTGGCCTTTCCATCGTTTGCATATAGAATCGAATCAAGCCTACACTCTTTGTTTGTGGCACGAAGACTGGTAAACAAGTTCAGGCATTGTCCTCACATTGCCGTTAGTACGGTCACCACTCTGTAGGGGTGCTAGGGCCATAGAAGAAACACTATCAAGACTTTTATGCTGCTAGCAAGCGTTTATTTGAAAATGAGATGAATATCCATCATCATGGAGTAAACTGAGAGGAAAATGATTTTTACTTCTAGCCAATCTGGCTTTTGCATCACAAGTCAATCTTCCAGTAGCTAGGGCCGGAATCGAGCACTTCCCGTAAGCGTCGTGATAAAAATAAGAGGTATATACTTTGACGAGAGTCAGCTTTTCCTTTTCAATAAAATTATAATTTAAGTGAAATTTCTTTGAGTGCACACAGTTATGCACCATTGATCTCGACGGTCGATTAGCATAAATAGAGTAAAATCTTAAAATAGACATATTGCGTGAATTACCCATCAATATCGTCTAACATTGGTGTAATTGATTATAATTAATTAGTATTAATTATAATTAATTATAATTAATGGTCAAAATATCGGTCGTTCAGTATAGCAACATTTTCTGTTTCTGTCTTCCGACAACAAACATGCCGTATCGGGGTATTTAATATCTTCACTGATGAAGCAATTTTTCAATGTAAATGGGAATCGGCTGTAAGTACCACGTTACAATAAGACAGCTATACATTTCGTCCATTATTAGGTAGGGTCACATCTTATCCTAAACAATAAGATACGCGTCTATGTTCGGGTGTGCCGATAAATTAGGTAAACCGATAAAAAGGTCACCAGCTGGCATTTAAACGTGACAATAAGATCGACAATCGTTTTTATGGCCTCTCATTCGTCGTTTGCTTATATACAGTTGAACGCCAAATTATTTCCATAGAAAATTTTACTGCACCAAACGCGTCCCTGCAGAATAAATTCCTCTAATAAACATATTGACCTGGATTGACGAGTAAAATGGTAAAAATGAGTAAAAAAAGAAAGCCACTAGTTGCGGTAATCCCTAAAGTCACATAAATTTTCAATTCTATGAATTAATGGCTACCCATCAGTTGGGTTTAGGTTGAAATTCAAGAACCAAGTTTGTCAACGAAGCCTCGGTGCCGTGGGACAGTGTACTTGCACATACGGTAATCTGTACATTGATGATGAAACATTGCGCCTAGAAGATGCTATCAATAAATTGTCTTGCGGACGCTCGATTTCTCAGTAAAGAAAAGTAGATTGGATTGGTTTCTATAAAAAAAAAAAAAACATCACGATTTACATGCTAGATTAGTTTTACAATTACATTTGTCTAAAATGACAAGATCATTAGATGTATCCAAAGTAAGCTTTACCTTCCGGGTAATGCAAATATTTCAATATTCTGACACACCGCTTTGCATCAGTACTCAATCATCGTGTTCTTCCTAATTCGAGACATTTGTGCCATATTCGGATCTATACCCGTGGACGTGTAGAACCTCGACATTATTACATTAAACACACCCCGGTCACTTACCCAATAGTATCATTATGAGTGCAACGGATTCTACGTGGGCAGATCGATTCATAGCGATTTATTTAATTATCTTCAATATATCAATTGAAGGTAGTTATATTAACGCACACTATCAAGCTATTATAGATTATTATACCGATTGCATTGTAAATGAAACTAGAAAACAAACCACAGCGAATAATACCACATCTTTCTTAACCGAACATCAGACTTCGTCCACCTTTAGCCCATATATAATGCTATGCGTACCGCAGCTCTGATTCTAGAATATAAGTACGAGGCATAACTAAGAATAATTCTAGATTCTACGTGGGAATTATACATAAACGTAATTATACGTCAATCGACAGGTAAGTTGAAGTGTTTTTTTATTGAACGACTAATCGTTTGAAAAGCGCGCGGTCCAGTAGTTAGCCTTTATTATTTACAAACTGGTCAATATTCAGGCTCAACTATTTTCGTCAACTTCATGACAAGCACTAAGCGAAACGCATGACGTTAAGTACAAATCAAGTTGAGACAAAGCCAGAAATTACGAGCGTCATAGCCACATAATAAGGTTCCATGGAAGGTAAAACATGTCCGTAAGACTCCGAATAAATCAGATTAGCAACTGAATGCACGATTGGCGTGGCCTGCACGGATCATTGTTAACGATTGTCTCAGATTTGGAACCTTGAACTTGAATTTTTGGTGCTAGCTTCAATTAGTCGAATGAACCCGGTAAATCCTTCAATCTGTTGCGTTGTGCAGTGCTAGCTATGCATTGCTCATTTGACAGATGCTGTGTACATGTATGTATATGGACATGTACACGCGCCTGTAAGTGATTTAAAAGGAGGCGTTAATAATAAACTGACAAAGTAATTATAACAGGATGAAGGTAAGCCAACGTGGAAGGAGTGGATGACCCTTAATGTGCTGCAGTTAAGCAGATTATGTCTAATTAAATTAACAACAGATGAGTCGTGTGATTTTTCGTGATCATGCTTATTTGTAGTCAATAGGAATACATAGATATTCAATATGATAATGGGTTAATAAACATAGCCCGACAAAACGTACTTTTCTAAGGCAGCACTAAACCTGTGTAATGCTGAAGAACAATCACAGCGTTTTACTGTGACTTCTAGATTGTCGCATGATGGATTCGCATGAGTTTGAAGTATAAGCTTAAAGTATGCTACTCTTTCACATTTGACAAGTTGCACTGTTTCTGCCTGAGGCTTGTTTCATCCCCATGTAGGGTCTCAGTTGTAACTTGCTGAAGCATATTTGCATTGAGTAAAACGCAAGTTGGTACACCACCACCAGCCCTCCACACGATACGCTCGTGGAAATCGCGGGAAAAATTATAGGCTGCTGGAATAGAAATATTTCACCACTGGAACAGTTTAGGTTTGGAATAACAGTACATTAATGCCAATCGATAGACTAATCGAACCAAAAAATATGACGTATTTTTCATAACCGCTGTTGCATCAATCATAGTCAAAGGCGCCTAGCGAGCGAGCGCCATGAGCGAATTTAACCTAGGCATAGTCTTGTCCTAAAGAATGAACTTGTCATTAAGGTAGATAAGGTAGATACGTAAAGCTAAGATTAAGGTAGATACGTTCACTGTATGGTTTTAACATTCCAATTCGGGTTAATGTTCCACTCTCTGCACAGCAATAGATTTACGCCAATGAACATTAGCTCGATTCAATTAATCCCTATCGGAAATTTTCGTGAAATGTATGCACATGTAATAAAAGATCAGCGTTCTAGTTACATTTCAATAACTTACTAGTTAGTGCTCTGTAACTTCATTAAATACTATGCAGTAATAGCGTATACCGAATTAAATACTCTGGGTCATGGGGACCCACTGATATATTCCATCTAGCTCACGAAACAAATTTGGCTATTAGCCAGAAAGGCAGAATTTGCTACGCAGCCCAAGACCAGCAAAAACGCAGAATCTATAATGCAATTTTGACGTTTATAATAGTTTATTCAACCGGTCTAGCAGTGGAGACTGATCCTTTCCCACATACCCTTGTATGCCGTAACAAGAAAAAAGAACAATGATTGCTTAGGGATATCTATGCAACGATATAGTGAGATGTATCAAGTTTGACTGGCTTATGGCTTAACCATCACCCTGGACCACTGTCATCGACCCACTGTGTACAGAGTGCGCCTAGTAGATCACTTCAGGGGATACTGCCCTACGCGTCAAATGAGACTAATTAATCCAAAGAAGCACAACTCTGATGGGTAGCGACCGCGGCTGTATCGGAGAAGACTTCTATAAAAAAAAGTTCGTTATAAGGGTAACCTGTCCTAGGTCAATTAGGAAAGGCTTCATCGAAGCGCCACACAAGCTCCCTTCCTCAGCTAGATTTAAATTGACTAGATGGCTATAGCACTTCGCGAAGGCGCAATGCATATTGGTTGTTGAGTAAGGCACAGAGTATCAGATTAGGTGTTATCAGGTACTGTCAGCATAATACAATGTTCTGGGAGAGACTCTTGGTGTGTGCCATGCGTTGAACGGCCGCAAACAGCTGCGAACGATCAATCTAATGCGAAGATCAGAAAATCCGATAACTCCGAGAAAATCGGTGGTAAACATTCACACAGTAAAATCAACCGTATCGACTCTCCCACTCGTCGCCGCATTGGGTTTTGCATTGCTGGACAGACCGATCTGTGGCAAACTTATAATATGTATAGCAACAGTCTACAAGATATAGCGCTCGTATGGGTTTAAAGTGCGATTGACGTCGATAAATGTTAATGCCATTCCCTTGGCAACACTTAGGCCCCTACTAGTAGAGGATCGTGCAACCAGTTGCAGGTACCCGTTGGAGAAACGCACGCTGAAACTTGGATCCAAAGTCAACCGTTACCACGAAACACGGGTCGACTTTACCAGATGGAAAGGTCTAGATTGCAACGAAAGCGCTTCAAGGATCAACAGTTTCAATGTCGTACCTATCCACAGTCCTTCGGTTTATAGCGATGTTCCACTCGTATTATTGCCGACACTGCGTAGTAGTGGTAGTAGTAAAAAGGAAGACGAATGTTTTAAAGACGCGAATGATTTCTACATGCGAAATCGTTACAGATTGCGTTTTTCTAAGCCTTAATAATGGAACGAACCTGCCCACGGGTGGCCACATTTCAGGAGCAGCTTTCGTTGGCTAAGCAATTTCCAAAGGCCCAGAGCGTCCAGGGTTCATCCGTCGGTTGTATGGCTCTGCGATTTCGCCTTGTATCAAGTGTACGAATTTGAAAACTTGCGGAAAGCCATGCCGCTTCAAACGATTTTTTTGTCGTAAAATATAAATGTATCCTGAACGAATTTCAATGATAGTAAATCAATGAGGTCAACAATGAAAATAGGCTTGATATAAGCAAATCACCCTGTTTGCATCGTACGTCATTTCAATCTGTCAATGATTTTTCTCTAATGGTTTATCTTTATTTATACGCACGTAGCGTAGAACGGCGCTGTCCTTTTCTTCACGGACATAATTTTTCATTTGCTATCAAACGTTTTAGGCATCTACGTGAGTAGACGGCTGTATGGTACGCTGTTTGACGTTGCGTTATGGTAGAAAGCTGATTTATCGCCATCGAGTGCCTTCTCGATTGTGCCCTCGCTTAAAAGTACGCCACAGCCGACGGTAACAGGAGGCATATAATTTTCAAAATTACATTCGTTGCATCTGTTTACTTCTGCGAATACTATTTGTCAAGTAAGATAAATGAACGTTCGCACATTGGTCTTGAGAATACACCCCTCGATATGCTTCTCATTGTAACAGGAGACTCGTAATATATACAGACAATATATAGGTATACGTGATGACGCTGGCCAGGTGGTGAGGGCGGGGTATAAAAGGAGAAGGTAATGCTTCACTTCTGCAGCTATTCTTACCATTGCTGCCACTGCTAGCCGGAAGTGTGGTTCGAGTTTCTCTTCTTCTAGAGTGCGTAGATGAACGCAAAATTAGACATTTTGTAATAACTATGACAAACAAAGGACCTACGAAGCGCCTGTGGCGGTGGCGGCGGCGGCATCGAACTCCGCCGGCGGTGTCGGGTTCGTAGGCCCTTTTAGACCAGCTCGATCACGAGCGTCGTCTCTACACCCCATCCTCAAAACTGCCTAAACCGGTACATTTCCTCTTGCCGACCTTTATTCGAAAATTGACCGGAACAGGCGAATCGGCTAGTAGGCCATCGGTTTGAGCGAGCCGAGGCAGCAAAAAAACTGCAGCCTAATTGGTAGACGTAGTTGTTATGATGGTGAAGGCGCTTGTGGTGAGCCGAGTCGCCAACTTCACGCGCATAGTTGAGCTTTTTGGTGCGTGACTCTTGTTTCCAGGAAATATTGAGCCATGATAAATAAAAGATGACTTAGGGAATCGAAAAGACAGTAATATAAAGTGAATTTCTAAACAGGATGTACTTTAAAGGGAAGCAGCTGCCTATTTTTGTTTGTTATATGACGAAAATAGCGTCTAGTAAAGTACGGAAGAGAAAATGCTTGAAAAATAAAATACGCCCGAACTAAATGTTTTTCTTTCGTGCTTAGTCGGATATTTCGAACTCGTGCCATAGCATTAAAATTGAGCATTTGTCTTAAAAAAGTATGTCACCTTACTAGAACATTGTCATTCCATATAGACCACGTTCGGCTTCCACTTTTTTCGTTTATAAGGAAACCAACATCGTTTTGCCTTCTAAATTGGAATTTCAAAAACGACAACTGGATTGGTCTTGGAGGACAAAAAGGGCATAAGGAATTGGGCAAATTAAAAGACGCGCGTAACTTTTATACTAGAATATAGATAAACCAGACGCAGAGATCGTGACATTGCAATGACACACCAAGCACGAGTTAAACATCAGGCTGTACTACACTATTGCGCAACTGCAACAAATCGTCTCGTTACCCTGACAACAAAAAGGAAGGCTTCCAGTCATCTATGTCGTAATACTAGGAGCAACGCAACTTTGGTCTTGTATCTGCAAACATGCTCATTTACGCGCAAGCTATGAATCGCTTTGGCCTGCATTTGCTTTATATAACGGCTTATAAAAAAATCCTTTCGACCTTTTACTCCATAGCAATTGACGCAGTTTAATTACGCAGTTACTCGATATAGATGTTTATCACGTAATATTTAACTGAGTAGAGAACGCAAAAGGTTGAGAGAGTTGGAGGACATGGAATTCATGGGGGCGAACAACAACAATCATTTCCAGTCTCCCTTAACCCTATTTAAGGTCGAGAATGGGACCAGGCAGAAACATGCTGATCTGCCGAAGTCACTATGTTCTTCTAATGTATGAGACTTGTAATCATTATACTGCGTAAGTGGCTTTCATCTAAAGCTGATCTGGGTATTTGATAGATATTACGACGAACCCTCTGTTTATGGACTAAATTTCATGTGTATTGTCATCAAAATGATTCCTCACCAGGACCATGTATGTGCGTGTATAACTACCTAGCTAGAAAAGCGGTCCTAAGCAAAGCGGTGCGTATTTATAGAAGTCAAAAAGGTTGGCTCGACAACTAAGATCTTTGAATAGTAACCCACTATCGAGTAACCATCTGTGCCGGGAAATATTTACCACACAGCTCCTACCTTGCCACATATAATGCGTTGGCACGCAGTTGGGCATTAGCGTGACACACTTGAACGGTAGATCTCTAAACCATTACTGATGAACCAAAAAGTTCGTGAATACAGTCACTGATAGCACTATGATACTAACAAATGTAACCTCTACTAAAAACGCAATAGTACATGATCGCTAAGGTAATGAACTAGCATCATATAGATATTATGCAAAAGGGCAGGAGATAAGTTGCAATATAAGATAAGAAAAGTCGGAGAGGATTTTATATACATATTGTTTGAGGAATGAGTGACACAGAGTGAAATCGTGTCCTATTATACAACATAGTTTTAATCAAGCCATCACGGCAAATTATATACCTATTCCAAGCATTGACCAGAGGAAAAGACTTTGAATCGGAAAAAATGTACTTTTGGAAGCTGTCAAGCTGTTGGTCCAGTCTCAACGCTTCAGTAAACCCGGAATTCAAGGGTATACATAATGGGAGCCGCATTCATTAATCTATGTAAACCATAAGTTTTTCTTCTTTCTGATACAGTGTCTATTAGAAGTTAGTATATTAATATAAATGTGCTCGAATTGCCGCGGATGTATATTTGCGGCGGACCTTTCACACTAATTTTTTAGCCATCTAGCGTTAAACAATAGCGAAAGATACATCCATTGAAGACGCCCATCAAAGTTCTTTTTATTTACCTGAGTAGCCCATGGTGGCGTTACGTGTAACACATTTACGTTTCGAGCTGCAGGTCAGTTCAGTCGGCAACCTTCGACCCAGATAACAGAGCTACTATTATTGCCCTAAATTGCAGTGGATTTAGTTCAGAACTCAAGTCCTCATACTTTTGACTGCAACATCCAAAGAATGGATATGTTCACGGTGACAAGCTGACGATATCGACGGCTTAATAGTTGCGCCGCGCGAAAGCTATTGAGCAATACCTGATTGCGGGCCTCGGTCTAGTCTCACACAAACAGTGACTTTTCCGTTTGCACCGTTGCTGAATGCACGAAACTGCTTGGCCATATTCTAGGCTTATATTGTTCAGTGGTTCGACATTTTGAGGAAAAGTGTACAAGACTGCGCAGGTTATGGCACGCTTGTAGCGCAACTGCTTTGTAGCTGTTCATCACAATGGACCTTACTTAGGCTAGCAATACTTTTGATAGACATTGAATGGCGTCTGAGTTGTTTTGTCCTAGCTTTATAGCGGCAACATTTGGGATGGCCCAGTCATTTGCTCCTCGTGTGAGTGCTCCATTAGAGCGAGAGTTTGGTCGGCAATGGAGAGAAGCATTACCTGTGCGTAACGTCTCTATCAATACAGAGCACTGATAGGTGCACAGGCAGGGGCGACAAAGCATGACTACTTTACCAGGGGAGGCTCAACAGGCCAGAGATTATTGCATCGCTGACCGCTCCTTTAGCCCCTGGGCACAAAGGTAACCGTTGCTGTGGACTCGATCGGCGAAGGTTTGTTGACAGGCGCCTTTACACGTCGTAAATGTTCATACTGACCAGCCGAAACACCGTAAATGCAGACACGTCTCGTGGACGTACCACCTGTTACCACATCCATATCAGGTATTTTGCCCAGTGTCGATACGTTCAATACGAGATTACCTTATTCAATTACTCTTATTATTATTATTCGATTTATGCATTTTATTAAGTCATGTTGATGTATATTTTTGCAGTGATCAACGTTGTAACCGGGCTCAGTGGTAGACCATTGATCCAGATTTTAATTACCGATCGAAAGGTCCTCGATTCAAATTCGGGTATCAGATTGAACCTTTGTTTATCGAGCAAATGGTCGATAACTCTGAAGGCATAGATAGATAAGATTAACGTAAAGAAAGTCAGCAATTGGATCACAAGAAAAAATTTATGTGAATCTATCATAATGTGTGCTAAACGCCCTATCTTTTAAAATACAACACCTTAGAAACGAGGCACCGTCTTTATAGAGAGCACGTTTAACCGTTTTTCGCTTGTTTTTTTCTAAGCTTCAGTAGCAAATGCTGTCGAATGTAGTCGTATCGTCGACCGCAAAAACTTAAACGAATGGGGAAGTCGCGCCATTGTGTTTGAATCTGCGGCTTCTTCTTCTACAGTACGTCACAATGAAGACAGCTCTGCTTTTGCCTGTCTGTGCTAAGCAACTTGTCAAATATTGGCGCTTATCTTCTTGGTAAAAATCTGTCTATTACGAACCAAAGTTATGAATCGAGTCTAACGCCACAGCTAATTAGAAACTGTTCTTCCATGACGTGTAGCCCTTTGCTAGGGGAATGGAACGGACTTCCTTCGAATCCTCAACGACCGAGTCAACAAAAGCAGTTTTTCCCTGCCGGAATAAATAGATAATATATAGTAAAATCTAGCGGGCAGTGTCTTGGACGGAAGTGTTATCGTATCATGGAATTGTTTATATAGTTGACAGTCTCACTGCCAGCGCAGTTTTGTCATTCGATAGACGCCGTGGTCACGCCTTAACGCCATGTACCTACGCATGCAGATACTGTTCCTCGCTGATTTCTTAGAACCCCGAGTGGCTGACTTTCCCATATGGTTCCCATATGTTCACTATCACACAATCGTCGTAATAAACAATCGTCTACAATTATGTATGTTTAGTCAGCGCCGTCTTCTGGGCTTAACAAAAAAGTACACGTTGAATATCACTAGTTTTTATTACCGCTAAATGATTTCAAACTCTGCATCGTTCTTACATGAACGTTCGTTTTGTCGATTGTTCTCCCGAAGAACACAAACGGTATTTATTTATAATGGCTATCAAGGCGCTTTTTTCTAAAAATCATAATCCATGTACGTATCACAACCATGGAAAGATCAATGAACTAGCACGGTAGGCGCTTCGAAAAGTTACTCAATGTACCTGTTTCAAATACTCTTCACTGTCCCATAACAATTGTTATGAGACCACTACGTCTGCGTTGCGAACGGTTATTTTCTGGTGCTTTATACAAGGCCTGTGTACATAGTTTACGAGAACCCGGTACTTCTGAAAAGGACGGCGAGGAATTTTCAAGATATTGTTTAGCCTTAGAACTGAGAAATCGAAGCATAACGCCTCTCTGATAACGAAACAATTGTCGTATAATGAACTCAAGCAAACTGCGCACCATACATCTGGCACAGAAAAACGCCCTAGAAGAACGACAAAAAATCACTCATTCACTTCATTTTTGGTAAATAACCACACTGGGACACAATGCTGTCCAAGCAAGCATGCGGTCCTGGCTTTAATTAGACTACTTGTGAGATTGAATTGATGTCGAGTATGCTTTGTCCTGCTTGTTGACCACGTCCAAGTGTTACATATGTCTATCGTGTTTATTGGTTATTATTCATACGAAACACAACTGGTCTATCTATCCTCTATTCTATTTAGGGTGTCTATACCTGTATTATGTACGGTTTATCTCGACTATTGTCGGAGAAAGCATGATGCAAAATAGGGCAAACGCCCATCATTGTCTTTCGTTCTAAAGTCCATGAACGGGTTTAGCGCAGGCTCTACATGTTGTTTTTGTGCAGACAGAGCCCTCAAATGCGCGCATATTAGAGGTTTGCTCGCTCCGTCTAGGGTATATCTTCCTCGTGTTTTCAGGTGATCTCTCCTCGTCCTGTCCTAATGATGATGGCGATGCTAGGCGTTGTCGTGTCCTCGTTTGCCTAACCCAGTTACGCTAGTTCAACATTATACTCTAGATAGAGAAAGAAACGACTTCGTCAGCATATCAAAGAATTCATTGGCCTTTGCGTAAACTCGACCTGCCCAAACGGCGGTAGTGTTATATTTGTTATAGGATGCTGGTGCCAACCCAAATATGTCAAAGCGCGTCCTTTGTCTTATGCTGCAGTAGAGATTTTGGTAAGTTGAAAGTACAGAAGGAACCCGTAAAAATAATGAACACTTGAGCCGAAATTATTTCCTGTGACCTTCTGGGAGAGAAGACTAAATACCTTCAAGACTTGCCGAAATCAGCTTTATAAATTAAAATCAAAATATACGACAGAGATGGCTATACGCCAGTGGAGTATCGCACGAGATTCAAGGAATGAAGAATTCGTTGAAAATATATCAAGAATATTGTATAATGAGATGTCTAGTAAGCGATAATTGAACATTATAGGCTGCATCAGGAACCGATCAAAGCTAAAACCAATTTAAGACTTCGACAATCCTTTGGTAGAAGTTTTCGGCGAAAGACTAAAGAGATATCAGAGCGATGAGATAACCCGATGCAAGAAATAGCGCTATCCACATTACCTGAAAATGGGTTTATTGCGAGAGATGATTCATAGTGTGCTTCCATTGTGCGTCGTGCTTGTTCCAGTATATGTCCAATAGCAAAATAGTACAAAACATGATATTCAAACAACTAGTTAATGTTGGAATATAAATTCTATAACCTTTTTCTCGTGGTCAGCTCTCTTCTCCGTAACTTTTCTGTAACCTAGAATTAGTAGAATTTCCAATTGGAAGTTGCAATAACTGAATCTTTAAGCACAAATACGTGTTCTGCTTTTCCGTCTTCGCTACATTAGGTAACTGTATGCGCTGACAGCGGTCGTTTAGTCTGATTCAATTTAGCCTCTCAGGTAGGCCGAGTCTTCTCTTCTTGTGGACGAACGTAAGGCAGGTAAGAGAGTATTTCAAGCTAATGTACTCCTCTAACAAGCTGATATAACCAGCTTGAATCTCTTATATAAAAGGCTGTGCCAGCCGAAGCTCTCGCGATGCGGTCGATGACCTTCCTGGCGCAACGTTCGGATGAAGATACACGTTAACATATATTATTGTAGTTGTTGTAGGGCTTACTCTCATATATCTCTCAGCTTCTAAACAGTTTTGGAATATGCTTTTTTTTTCTTTTTTTTTGTAGTAAATATATGTTACGTACTGTTTATTGGCAAAATCAATATACGCAGGTGGTTCGTTCTGATTGAACAAAACCAAAAAGTATTGGTCGTAACGAGTGGCCGTTCATCCTTCACTCGTTATACGAGACAGAAGCCAGTTCTTTCATATTCCGTTCGTTCCCGTAATAGCGAATAGCAGCCTTTTCGACCTGCTGTCAGGCCAAAATGTATTTCCCCTGTAATTTTCTGCATATAGTATATTCGAGCAATATTTGACATCAGCTAGTACCGCCTAACGCAAAATTATTGTCAAAAAAGTTCGTTGTGAATGGAAGAAGGAAGATTTCTAGAATAACTTAGAGAAATTGAAGCTGACAGCCCGCCAAATGAGAGATATATCGGGTAAGTATGACCGCCATCTTTGGCAAATAACAAAGAGTGAATAACTTCTCTATTCATACGCGCTATGTTGAGGTTCAATTAGTGTGTCAGAGAGAAAACTGGAAACGGCTAGATGCTTAACGATCCAAAGTCGTTCTTTGGAAGAATAAACTTACTAGAATAGGGCTGTATTTCCAACACTATTGTCGATTTACTCTGAAATATATTGCACTGGATTGTAGCACTGAGCGATATTTAATCAGAACATCGAGTCCGGAATTCTTTGCTGAATGCCCCTGGATCCTGGGGCCTCTGGAGCGCTGTTTGTAAAATTTTGACCTAAAACATGGTGTAAGCAGTATAAACGTAGACTACGTAGGTGTACATTAAAAATTCGCTCTAGGCTCGAGGAATCGGCAAGACATGGCGTGTTATCATTCTGCAACTTTTCGTTTTTTAACATACACCTAATTTATAGCGCAAATTTAAATATAATCGAACATGCGCTGGGACTGTAGCATACTTCATAAACGATACACCATCAACAAGATTCGATGTTGTGACGTTAACCATAACATTGAGACCATTCCCGTTATGGCCCTTATTGGCTAGCCTAGTAAAGACAAAAACTCGATGACTCAACGACAGTTCGAAACACCCTGAGTCCATGTGACGGCAGTGCCTTTTGGTACGGGCCCTTCATGGAAGTTCGCGATTAATCGAATGAACTTTGAGAAAAAGCTCTGCGTTTCGTTTGTGTCCTTACAGAGAGCCTATACTTGCACAAACACGTTTATCCATATGACTCACTCGATGTGGCCCCAAGATGATTACTTAACGGCCAGATTAGCTGTTTCAGCTGACTGATAAGTTTTTCCGGTGTTGGACGCCCACGTCATGTTGTAACTGTGTAAATGTAAATCAATTATTGTATGCACCTTTGTTACCAAGTCAATCCGTTCAACTAGTGACCGACTGGCATTTTTCACCTATATAAATCCGACTGGCCAACGAGTATTTTCTACAGTATTCCAAGCACTATAAAAGTGCGTGACCCGATATCTATCTACTGCAAATTAGATATCCTAACCGACCGATGAAACCGACCAAATACAACACATCGTCATGTTACACCAGGCTCTCGCCATTCTAGCAGCTAGCAATGCTAGGCCAATCCTCGAGCGACTGAACCAAACGAATCTTCGAGAAGAAATTCTAGATAGCACTATTTGACAAGTCGTTCGTAGCTAGACAGACCAACATTTCATCGGGGTCATTTTCGAACGTTGCCGAAAGAAGGTCCTGTTTGTACGCCATATGGCCATAGCCAGGCAAACTGGAGATCTTTAATATGAAAACAGATGTACTATTTTTATTGTCGATATTCTCGCGAGATCGAGTGCGATCTTGAATAAGGAAAATATCGATTGACGATGTCTGATGTTTCGCAGGGCTCGCTTTTTGGCTGGCGTTGCTGGCTAATGTTTACGAATGCGGCATCACGCACCAGCTCGTAGTCGAGTTGAGCGGACGACAGCGTGCAGATCACCTTCTCGCCACTCTAGGCGCCCTACAGGCAAACGCGAGTGCTGTCTCAACGGATTTAGCGGTAACTAAAAAGGGCGAGAGAAGGTCTATAAAAGTGATTGCCTCACGGCGGGTCCTGGTTTGGCAGTGCTGGTATTGGTTGTAACGGGTCACGGTGCAGAACTACTTTTCGACTTTTTTCGTAAGTGCAGCGAAGTGTGAGACCTGGAAGCTTCTCAAACGAGTGCCCTTTATCAGAGCAGTGGTATAGTGAGCTGTGCGGCAGAATTGGATACGTTTTTCTCAATTTAAAGGAGTTTTTCCGATTGATCTTTGTCTGACCTTCATGCTATCTAAGAATGGCCCCGTATTATTGGATGAGCGCACTAGGCCTTCCTGCAACTGGTCAGTAGTAATTATCGTACAGCGAATTGAAACCTTTTACGCGAGTATGCTTTCATCTATTTCTTCTCTTTCTACTTGCCACTCCACTACCATACTCGAACCCTATTTCGACAATTTACTCAAATCTGACTTGCGGATATAGTACTACGAGCAGTCTGGGTAGCTCAGCGGTAGAGCGTCCTCTAACAGGAAGGTCGTGGGTTCGAATCCCACTCCATACCACAGTGTACGTATCCTCAACGTTTCAGATTTCGCCTGCCCTCCTCGCTATTCACTTCAACCTGCCTCATTATATCGAAAGTCCATTTTCGGAACCTCTACTTTGCTCTTTCCATCCAGCGTTAAACCTGAAGTAAAGTTTAACCATGCTGTTTGCATGACTTCCAGGGCCAGTAAAGACTTTTATATAGCTAGTATTAGAAGCAAATGTGCGCACCACCACTCGCCGTATAGTCCCACTTACTCTGTACTTTCGCTTGCTTATATCTGTGACCACTGCAATTAGCCTTACCATATATCTGCCGTTTAAATTGATTGCAATATATTTCCTATCGTATTATATATTAACGTATATTCAGATACAGCAAAGCCTGATCGGGGTCATTAAGAACACGCATGTACATACTTTAACAGTGCCAAATAAAAAAAAAATGTAGTCTTGGTCAGCATAATTATAGGTCATTTGAAGATGTAGAGTTCTAGTTCAGTTCAGGGGGGTGAGCACGATATGCCAACGCTTGTTGATGAACTTTGAAACAGCTAATATTCGATCTAGCTCACCTAATCCATCTACGAGACCAGAGCGTCAGCGGAGCAGTTGAGACTTCTAGCGTTGGCTTCCAAGACACGAACCACGTGGAAGACACCGCTATCACCCTGTTCAGCGTACGCCATGTTCACTTATGACAACGTGAAATGATGATCTCACTATTTACCGACTGTTCTTTTGTGGCCTTCATTTAGATGCTGTGCCCTTTGGCCATCAGAGTAGGCTAACGAGTTGAGGCCACAGCATGAACGAATGGTCGAATAATTGCCTATTTCGAATTAAAGCTCATCACATTGTTTCACTGCTAGTGAAATGCGCAGTAATCGCTCCTCATCTAGGAAAGCAACTGAGGTTGCTATTTAGTGACCTAGCTAGCACACATATAGGATATTATGAACCTATAATAATTAAGTTGTAATGCAGTTCGCTTACTGAAAGTAACTAATATATGCGCATCTACGAAATAAATAGGCAGTCGAACCTATTTTCCAACAGGCTCGCACCTCATATTAATGCGTTCAAAACCTTATGTTAATCGCAGGTTTCATTTGCGCTGCGGGCCTACGCGGAGCTAACTGGGAATATCAACAGGCGAATGGACTGGACGAATTTTATCGGTACCATTTGGCAGTATACCAAGGCACCTATGGCTAGGCCTAGCGCGCGCAGGGTGCCTTGTGTTTTTCTGCGCCGTTGTACGTTCTGAATAGTATCAATACAATTATAAACATACAGTATATAGTAGAAAATCGCACAAGATCTAATGCATTATATCTTCTTTCAAACTGAATGGGAAGTGGCAACATCATATAGGAACGCAAACGATCTTTGTCAGTCGATTGCGTTTGTAACATTAAAAATATATCCAGCTCTCGCTTCTTCTACGGCCTGTTTAGTTGTCCAAATCAGCGAACGCGTTTGTCTCTTATTGTTCCAGGACACTCATTGATTGACTTATTTCACCAATGCGACACAGCCGCTCTCTGGGTATTGTGAGAGACCAACGTCGTATTAGTCAGAGATACGTAAGCTCCTATCAGTGAGTGACACCGTGGGTTCTTGATAGTTGCAATTTGCTCTTTCACTTTATCGTTCGACGTCTATTGTACCCAGACAACATTTAGGAACGGTAGCTTATCTTCCTTATACGACAGTATCCACTATTAGCCTTGATCTCTTCTTTTCTCGCAAATATTCAGGCCTGCTCAAGCGACTTTTGGAGACACAAAACAGTTCTTTAATTTTGCCTAACCTTGTTCAATTTTAGACAACAGCGCAGGGTACGAAAATATTAATAGAAAGCAATGCGTTTAATGAACTCTTACTACATACAACATTCCTATCTGTAATACCCGTATACTCCATTAGTCAAAATTACTAATAGGTATATATAATAGTAATTTTGGAATATATTTTAAAGATTAACGAATCTTCCACATTGTACACATAACGTCTAGACTGTGAGAACAGCGAAAAAAGAACAATGAAAAGTGTCCCTCTAAAGCCTCTTTTCCTCCGACACTCCAGAGTGCCCGTGCTGCTCTTTTAGATATTCATAGTCGCTCATAAGAGTCAATGCACTTGCCACCGATTAGTCGGTAAGACGGTAACAAAGAGCTAGAAGGTAGGTTACGAAAAGGGGCTCGGTTCCTCCGCCTAAACTCAGCGTGTCAGGCTTTTCAGAGTCAGCCGCTATTGGGACACCTGGAAAGAATCATGACTGAGCAATTCTCTCAGCTCATATTCATCAGCTGCTGGGCTGGTAAATGCGTTGGCATCGATGCAATTGTGCAGTTTTTTGTGACGATCTTCTAACAAACTCATACCTTCCACTTGTAATACAAACGGCTGGTAGGCGTAAACAAGCCATGATGGTGAGAAGATACCTATCCGAAAGGCTTTAAGACTTAAATCTGTTACCAAGTATTTTTCTGATCACCATAGACCATGATCCTTTGGAACGTTTTTGGACAGTTAGACACGAATGCGGTGAATTTGCACGCACAGCGTGAATGCAGATGGCTAACTAGAAGCCCTTCGTGCGCACTAAAAGGGCCTCGAGAGGACTACATGAGTAAGTTCATCTTTTGTTCTGTAAATAAATCCCATAAGTCGCATGCTTTCTGTATATTGTTTTCATTTTAATAAAGCTACATTCAATACTGAGAGCTTACGCCAGCTGCCACTGCTATACGCAACGGAAATAGGCTAGATGTTTCTGGATTAGAATGATTAGCAGAAATGCACCCTTAGATGACATCGATCGACACTTGATTTGTTTTTTGTTGCTTGTCGTGGATATTCCATAGAGCGGAAATGTAGCTCATTTGCGATGCGAGACACTGGAGTTGTTTAAGAAGTCTATATATTTCGATGAGAGTTCTGTCAGCGTTTCAAAATATAGGGGCTGCCCTTCGCTTAAATTTCAAAAACGATGCGCTCTTGTTTGCCAGGGCGAAATTCATCTTTTGTTCTAGATGAAAATTGGCGTCTGTTCCAGGATGAACGCATGTCCGTTACAACAAACAGTATATATATATATATATATATATGCGTTGCGCACCATGAGCTGTGTTGATCAATATATCGTTACGGATACGGCCGTCTAGAAACACAGTTCTAAGCAGCTGGCGCCGTTAAACACGATTTTTATGCAGTGCTGGTTAAGCAACCAACGCTTTACTGTGGCTGACATTTTTCAGTGGCCGTAGTCTGAGTGACCGTTGCAGCTTTCCTATCACCTACCCTATATATCACTAACAAAATAACAGATTCATTGTTTGTTCAGTATGCAAAGTACCAGCTCATTGGCAGGCCGAAACGACGCTTGTGAAATCGGCTAACTCGTATTTGAGTAACCAATAGTGTCCTTGAAGAAGATGCGCTTCGACCACAGTCGATACGGTCTCATTTGTGACTAGTAATCTCGACGTTTGTCCGAAAAAAAACATGGAAATATTTTTGTTTGCTCCGACGTGGCGTACTTTTTCCGAAAAGAGGTTGTGCCGGAAATAATTCATTCGTAGACACTTCTATGTGACATATTTAGTATATGATGGATACGATGGGCTCTGATAGGCTAATAAGGACCAAAGGGCACTTCGTCTTCGATCAAGGACGATTTCTTAGGGTATACGATTGTTGCCACTTGTAGTAGCTACCATACGTATCGCTTTATGGAATATCTGACAGTCTACCTGTGTCAGTTATGCAGCGTGTCAGTCTTAGTTTTTTGGGTAACTCAAGTTAATCATATAGAGTACAAGTTTATAATGCCAAGTAGTCGTGTCGAAAAAAATATCGAGAGAATAGGTAACATGGTTTGTGTGTAGGACATTTCACAGGAACGAAAAAATGCACATTCTGCCAGCGAGAATATAACTTATGAACAACTTGTTTGTTTATTAACAACTTACTTGTCATAAAATGCAATTTACGACACAGTTGAACTTCCGTCGGAAGTTAGGCGTATCGGGCTTCGTAAGTGATTGCCGAAAGGATTGCGGTAGACATCTAGTCCCGTGATCGGAATCATACATGTCTTTGTTTCCCGATTTTTCACTCCTGTACATTTCAAGGCTGTCTTTTGTACACATTGGCATGACACAGTTACATGTGTGATTATAATCGCGTAAGACTATCACACAATAAAGTACGCTCCTATCTGTCGTTTTCATTCTTTCATTTTACATTTGACGCCCAGTAAAACCGGATCATAGTTATACTGAGACAGAAACAGCTAGCAGTCACAAAATTAGCAAATAGTTATCCTCAACAAAAGCCATCTTTGGTATTTGGCATAAGCTCGTTTTTATGCTTCCAAATTTTATCATTTCGAGAAGCTGTTCTTGATGGCCTGGGTAAATCCGTTCTGTCCTGCTTGCTAGAGTAAATTTCGCCAGATAGTAAAGGCGCTTGCATTTAGTATCGCCGAGCTAGGCTAGACAAGGTCCCGTGTTTGATATCTGTCATTATGGTCCGGCACAGTCTTTGCTCGTGTCACTTAGGACTTATCGAGAACGAGGAGTAGCGGTGGCCACGCAAAAAGGATGTCACACGTCAACTCGTTGGAATCTGATGGCAAAAATAAATGTATATGTCCAAAAAAATGATTCCGGATGAGCTGACGACATGCGCGAACATATCAGTGGCCGTGTGTATGTGTATAAGCGACGACTAGTAAGTTAGCGTTCGCCACTGTAAAAAGCGTCTTTTATTTCGATACAGTTTGTTCTGTATTTGTAAATGTAAGTGTAAATTAAAAACGTGAGTTTGATTGAAGGTTGATCTTAGTGAGATCTGTGAGGTTAAGGCTGTGAGGTTAATGACCTCAGAAATCATTTACTGCATAGGATTTTGAAAAAGGCGTCAAAAAAAAGGTTATCAACTCGAGCGCAATATGAGTGAGAGCTAGGGAAACTACAACGCCCATGGTACTAAAATACATTACTACTAAGCTGACACTTAATGTTGATTTATCGATCAAGACAAAATGGTTTTTTTTTTTAAGAAGCTCCCAAGTACTTGCCACTCGCAGTCTGAATCTGCCAATTATGTCATCAAATGTTTTAATCGTTAGTACGAACGATAAGATAATACTGAGTAGGTACAACAGTTGTCAAACACGACTAGAGCCACATAAAAGCAATAGAATTAATTGCTTGGAACAGAACTGGTCACCAAAATTGTTTTTCGTAAAATACTAAATGCCCCCCTTGAACCTAACATTTTTATCCACTACTCAGGTTTGCGATTGCTTTCTGGTACACTTAACACCGACATCTTAGACCTGAAGTAGTCACCTCGTTTTTTGCTCAGTTTCGTTTTATGCTTGATGTTTATTACTTAGGCTGTCGTAGAGCACCTAGGTCAAGCAAATGGGATCAACAAGATATATATGGTAACAGCTGATACCTGCTACGGGATATAATTGTTTCGAAGTCTCCCCTACGTCTCGTCCACTGTTCCGCTCTTCAAATTACAGTTTACTCTAGCATCGCAGCTACGATATGCGTTATACGTTAGATGGAGCTCCAAAATGTCAAATTCTGCTCATTGAAACAAAATGATAGATATGATTTTATCACACAATAAAACGTTTCCAAGTTCAGTTGACACAAGGTCGCCAACCCACTCTTTCCTACCAGAACTACTCAAATAGCTAGAAAAGCATGCGTGATAACTATTTCTAAAATTTCACTAATGCTTGTGAGGAGTACATTACGTCAAAGTAATGTACCTAAATCGGCAAGCGTCCTGCTTGTGGCCTCGTAAAGCTTTGTAGGGTAGTAACCGTATCAGCACTTTCATCACGAGGGCCCGTTCGGATGATAGCCAATGGACTCACTGGAGAAACTATCGTTCGCAGCAGTCGTGTTGCTACCTAGCGCGGAAAAACAGGGGCAATAGCTACTCAACGAGAACGATAACAACAACAACGATGTGCTGTCATTTCCGTATCGGACAGCGCTGCGTTTTTTCCTGGAATAGTACAACTGTTTCCGGGCCATTTGTATTCTAACATGTTTCTGAGGCGGAACTCGTTTGTTACCTACACATAGAAAGCCGCATATATGAGCGTAAGCATTACGCCCATACGTACAGCTTCTCTTCTCTAGCAAACACAGAAAAGCAAACGTAGTTCATTTCACCAAAATAGGGCAGTCATTTCCAATTGTAGCACACGCTGTGAAAGTGTTTGATGCTAAGCAGGCGCAGCTCTTGAAACTCCTCGGAGGTAAAATACTCTTATTTCTATAGAGAAGAACGCTCCTCGATCCGTATAGGTTGGGTAGAGTTACTTCTTTGCTTTTTCATCATGCGGGCTGAAAAAGATGGATCGATCATCAGGCCTCGTGGCAGATTGTTCCAATACGGACGGCTTGCAATGGCACTTTACCCGCATAACAGCAACGATTGTTACGTTAAGTGGCTGTATAGCGAACTTTACACCCTATTTCAATGATTTCACGCGAAAATATTTCTCCTTCGGCAGGCTCTTTTAAGTACTACGACTAGGCTTAAAGAAATGTTACTGAAAGTGGAACGATAACCTCAAGTAGGGCAAGAGATGACAACACATTCGAGTGGTCGCAGGAAATTGCTGAACCGTGATAGCGGTGCCTTTAGGGCAACGTTTGCCGTCCATAGTTAGGTATTGCCGTGCTGTAGCACAGCTAGGTCGGTGGATACTCGATCGTACACCCGTTTCGGTCGACTCGTAGGGATCGAGTGTATTCTAATAACCGGAATTCGAAAGTCTAAGAGAAATACGTGATAAAGTGAACTGCACCTCTGGTAACTTCCGGAACTGCATTGGCATATATTTTGGAACATATGTACAATTCAGCCATTCTCGAAAGATGTCAGACCGAAGATCTGACAAAGGTGATGTAGGTTTTTACCAAGTGCAGATTTTAGTACCTTTTTTTGGAATTTGGAATGACATCTGCTTCCACTGCTAGCTTATGACGTGGCGCTATCACCACAATTCCGCTGAAATAAATTCAGGTTTTATAAGGAGTGAGATTATAAGGGTCAGGTTGAAAACGTATAAGGCTATTCTGTCGGCTAACGTTTTACTCTCACCTGCCATTACATGAGTGAATTTATAATGCCATAATTAGAATATGTAATCAAAGCTATCTTAATCAACTACCCTAAATAGCATTTATGTAGTTTCCACATAGATATACATGCCTTCCCTATAACGTTTAATAAATCTTTTAAGGACCTTTCTGTAAGCAGTTGTCCTGGTGTGCGTGTCCTTGCATACGAAAGTGGGCATTTCTTTAATATTGTCTACTGATTTAAAAAAGTAACATTGAACTAAATTACCATGAACCATAGCCTGGGAGGTTGTCTAGAGTTTGCGTTTTTGTCACTAGTCAATTGGCGAGCTTTATATTTCAAAGTATCAACTTTATGAAGTGTATGTGAGTCACAGCGTAAGACCCTTAAGTATTGCGACGTAAACAGCCGTTTCGTATAGAATAATGTAATTTTCTGTAGATCTATGCACCATGTACACATTCTGTCAATCTATGCCCTATTTTGGCTGAAGCTCGCTGCGTTATACGAGCTCTATATTCGCTTTCTGATACGCCATGGCCCCAGTTGTTCTAAAAGTTGAATACGATATAAGGTAAGTGGTACCTCCACTTGGCTTCTATACACAGAGAACACGGTCGGCTTTATCGTAAGCTTTAAATCCAGTTTTTTTAAGACTTATAGCCTGTTCTGAAAAACTGACAAACATTTGCCCCTAAAAATCGCAGTTGTACCACTCAGTTAATATCGATTGTACGTGCATGGAACCGTTCTCGACAATCGGCTGAGCTTTTTTTATTTAGAATTGAATAAGACGGAACGTCATACTTTTTCAAACCTATGGTTTTTCGTCTTGTTCAACAAAGTAAAGAGGCCTACTAAGGATTTATTGGAAAAATACAGAAGGGAGACAATCAACACTTTTCTTTACAACGAAAGGGCCTGGTGCTCGCGTGCACGACTATGGACGTTTACGCCAGTCTTGTGCACCATAACTGTTAGCTCTATTCATCCACGGTGATTGCCAGTAAGTGGGGCTGGAAGGCAGATTGAACGTCACAAGCCGTAGTAGTAACAATGATAATCAGTGCTACAGTAGTTCGAACAAGTGACAGCTCGGCTCCGTTCAAACATGGACGATCAAAGATGGCGTCTATATATAGAGACATTGTCACAAGATCCTACTCTCTGGTTATTGGCATAGCACTTGTCTATGGCTTAATGTTTTTTAATGTTGGAAGTCGTCTAAAATAATGCTTCTGAGAAGCATTCAAATGCAGACGAACAATTTGCCACAAGGAAATAAAAATTATTTTCTATATCTGGTTTATCGGATAATACAGATTAATTTTACTAAGTGGTGCTATGAAGCTTTGTCAGAATAGTTTCTTAATATTTTCTGCAGGACAGGGGTATTTGTTATCCACGAACAACAAGGATCACTTGTTATATATGGCGAAGTGGACGGCAACCAACCTTATTATGGCACAGTATACCCTAATTTATTAAAACACACAAAAACCTCACCATGTAATAGTTTTCGACGGGTGACCACCGTTTTCCCCGAAACGAAATAATTTTTTATATGCAGGCATTATTAAGACGCACTATTCTGTTCCAATAGTATGTGTACCGAATGCTCAATTGTTATGTTCAGTGCAGTCAAATACGGTGTACGTCCGTCGCGGTTTCATTCTTCAATTCTTATTGCCTACGTAGCTGAAATGAGCATAGTAGCTCAACATTGGCTGTAAATTTCATAATACTTGTAGGGAGACTCATGAAACTTGCGCGACGTTCCCCACTGAATGAAAAAGAAAAATGTCGCATAATCAACTGGAACAACCCAGCCCTTTGTGCTTGCTTGTGATGTCAACTATTCCAAGAAGCAGTGAGCAACACGAGCAGACGTGATGAAATAGCGTTTACCACAACCGCCCGCCACCGTCAACGATTACTTTGAAAATGGTCAAGATTTATATTATTGTTTGGAATTCAGGACATAACAGAAACCCTTCGAAGGCACCGGAGCCGTAGACGCGATGGTGCAACTATATGCGTATTACGTCTTGCGGTAACAATATATTTAGTTAGACCAATATGCTTAGACAAGGAGCCAGGGTTCAGCTCTCAATAATGCTAAAGCACTCTGTTTCGCAGAACTAATATTAATCATTTTGCTAAATCCTTTCAAACAGCACGATCTTAAAAGAAAAAAATCGATATCAATATGAATTATTGTGACAAACTTTCGCATCCTTACCCGAAGTCATCTGGGTTCAAAGTTACACGACCGTACTAGGTTTGGTATAAATTGTAGTTTGATGAACTTCAAAAGTTTTAAATCTGATGAGTCTTGAACCATATGTTAATGCGTAAAAGTCGAAAAGTAAGCAATATGCAGGCGCCTCGACAATCTCTGTGTCAGTAGTTTGTAAACCCGTAGTACGGTTTATGCGATATGATGATTTTCAATTTATTCATTTAGTAAATTTAGTACATAACTACGTGAAATACAAATAGCAGCTCGAGCAAGGTCTCGACGGAGGGATTAGCCAATCGAGCGATTACTGAATGTCGAAGATCGAGTCGTCTCAATTTGGATCCGATGGTTCGAAAGAAAAGCTCATTTTGCGTGGTAAGGATCGATCGATTTGTCGCGCTGGTGGTGTTCACCTGTGGTTAGCAGTTATATATATATATATATATGTACGTAAATAGAATCGATGATCACTATTTTATCGACTGAATTTCATTAATGGCTAATGGATGAACTTGTTCAAGCAAATGTTGATGGTTCTTTGGTCAGTTTTCAGCCAGATCTTCATATTGCAATTTTGGAATTTGAGTAAGAGACACTGACGGAATAGAAATGGCCTAGAAATGGCTATTTTTGAACTGACTGGTAGGCTTACGATAGCAGCATTAGGTAGCAAATTTACAGAATTTCATTCTTACATTGAAAGAGACACGTAATCAAGTATCCCTTGCTTCACTAATGTTTCCTCTAGACCCCGAACGATTCCGATACTTTTCGCTACTTCCCGACTTTACGCGATAGATTCTTGTCTTGTAGTCGTACGGGTTTTTCAAACTAGACTTTCTTAATGACATAGATGCTCCGAAGCGTTTGAAATTAATAAAAGTAAAAAAGTGTTTAATTAGACGACCAGATATGGCCTGATTGTTCGGGAGCTTTGCATGCCTTAAACGTATCACCTGTCGACCGAAATGAGAGCACCACCGCGTACGAAGACGCCAATATCTGGGCGCTTTTAAAACTTATCTTGAGAGGGAAATCGGAATAAAAAGCCTTTCTGGAAACTCAAGGTGAAATCGCGCATCCGAAACTTGAATGTAAGTACATACTGGTCCATTTCGAAAACGGTTCATATGTTGATTCTGTTATGCTTGGAAGACTTGAAAGTTCACCCTATGGTTCCTCAAAAGTAAATTCTAATAATAATAGGGATTATCGTACAACAAGAAGCGTAAACTGGTGGGTTTCGTCTTTAGGGCACTCGCAGTTGTGAAATAGTTGTAGTAACGTAAGTTGAGATTGTTGTCGTCTGTGTGCGGAGTGTCCAGGCGCAGAAATTGATATTGTTTTCTGTTAAGTTAGTGAAACTAGTTGCCATTAAGTTCTATATTATCTCTAGCTCAGATAATTGACCGTTCCCAAGTTTCTTGCGCCCAGACTTCTTACACCTATGTTTTCCAGCAAAATTATTTTTAAAGGCCCATTCTAACCTTAAACAGGGCAACTATGATACGTCCCAACTCTGTGAGTGACAGATTTTAGTCACTGCTATAACTGCGGTGCTTGTAGAAACACAATGGTGAGATCGTAGCACTTTGCCTAACTTAGAAAGTATTCGTTGCTTAGGGAGGCTAGTATGAAACAGGGGATGTAGTTTATTGTATGGCCGTGCGATGTGTGAATGGTATCACTCATTTGTCGTTTTGAGTGATAGCAGTTCCTTAAGCTTGGCCCTTATAGTAGGTCTTTGGTGGATACAAGACGTAGTAATATTAATTTGGTTACACAATAGATAATTTTATTTTTAGTCAATTGATAATCAATCGTAAAATTGTATACAGAGGAAGAATAGCGAACGATTAGATAATTATGTTGAGTGAAGATCTTCGTGATCTATATTTACTCGTGTTCATTTTATTAATAAATTCATGTATTTGATTATCTTAGACACGTTATTTTTAGGAATAATCTTAAATTGTAGTAATAATGGTCCAGCTAAGGGATGGCGAAGCCCAGCTAAGAAGCGAATATGCGGTAAGTGTTATTTTGGATATGTTACGGAACAACAAATAATATTCAAACCTGAAGGTCACTGCATATAAACAGTTTGAAAAAGACTCAATAAATGAAGAGTGAACCTTAGCCGTAACTTAGACGTAACCAGTCGCTAACATTCATTAATTTTCCATACAAAAAAATAAAATTTTCCATACACAAAAATCGAACGTAAATCAAATTCATGATCTGTACAGGCTTCTCATGGCGCACGTTTTCCAACTATATTACACAGAGTCAATTCTATAAATTGATACGCTACGCGCACTAGCACTACGGACATACGTTCGACGCTAACGGAGGTGCTGGTATGGCGGCGCTACTGGTTCCTTACTTCATACAAATAAAAAAATTGTAAATGTAAATCGCTTAACCTATAAGAATCATGAACATGATGCAAAATGGACAGCTCACTTACTTTAGATCAGGATGCTGTTGCCAACAGAATAGGTTTCTGTTAAGGAACGCTTGAACCGCAGCCTTGGCTGCCCGCGACGCTCGCTCTAGTAACAATGAGACAGGTTTCTATTCTTTAATTAAATGCTATGTTTTATTGTTTCTATGAGATGGACCAAAGAAGTTAAGCAGCGATCAACATTTGGTCTTGACGTGCCAAGCGTGAATTAGCCCACCCTCGCACGTATGATGGCGGCCATGGAGGCTCAGTCCCTGGGGAAGGGGAGGGGAGGGAAGGTAGGGGCCGACAGGGGAGGGGGGATAGCGGGAATGGATGTCTCTCTGTGAAGTCAAGGATCGATCTGACAATGGCATGTTAGAGACCTATCATCACAGCTGCAGCCATAGGTTTGTTTTACTGGAAGGCTATTTGTCGCTACCAGTACTTTTTTGTTATTAAACATTTAACTTTTCGCAATTAGTGACCTCAAGGTGCCTTTTAAGTTGCTTTAGCAAACCTGGTGAAAGCCGGCTGTAGATACGTATGTATGATGGTCTTCATACGGAATTTACTATATTAAGTCTGCTTATCGGTTGAACTAGACTCAAAAACATTCAAATATAATACGATTTTGTTTTTCATTAGGGTCTAAAGAGGGTTTAGGGGACCTTCAATTTCTTACAGCTATACGTCTTTTTTATGAAACTAGCTTTCAGACGATCTTTTCGATTTAGCTTAAACACTTGAAAAGGATTTTCTTGATGACACTAACCTCGGAAACGTTCTAGCAGATTGTTTCTGCCGGATCATTTGTTCAGTTGTTTTTCCTCTAGAGAGGGATTGCCATTATTCGGAAAGAAAGAGAGCTAAAAGTCATTAGTCAGTTCTCGCTTTGCATTATTCTCGCTCATCTATTTATTTTTTTTGACTACGCAAAAATTTTGGTGTATCTTTTTACGACCATGGATTGAATAATGTTTAGTTCTCGTTGTCAGTCTTCTAGGTAATATAAATGATAGTGCGCCATGCGGTTCTAGATTTTCGAATTTCACGATGTATTTCTAATTTGGTACTGCCGTTCTGTGCTAGTTAGCCCTTGACAGCGACGCACTGCCTGTGGCCTTAACTG